>NC_140933.1:72079883-72094883 GCF_014529385.1 Adiantum capillus-veneris
GCAACCTCCTTGTACCTTTTGGACATAATTGCTGATATACAAATCATCTTCCATCACACGTTCATCGAAGCCCTAGGCATCCTCATCATCAACAACCGTATCCATACATTGCATCCAAGAAGAGTTTACAACTGCATGAATATCAAAACCTTTACATGCGGGGCTATGGTGCCCACAACCGGGTTCAAGCGCTTCCTTGTCAAATGAAAAAAGTTTCTCATCTATAGACACTACTTCAAAGTTATCATCACATGCATCACCAAGAGCACCATGGATTTGCTTGCAATCATTAGTGTCAGCAAGTGGTAGAGATTTTGCAACATAACTCAAAGAGGTTGATTCGTAAATTTCAAAACTTTTTGTATCTACTTCTAGGCATGTATCTTTATTCTCATCAAAGGATTCCACAACATGCTTCCGTCTATTGCATACACAGATTTCAGCAGGCCATTTTTGTTTCAATGATCTGATGTCCCTCATGAATGGAGAAAGGTCAAACAACACAGACTCATCGCATGAGAAATATCCATCAGCAATTGCTTCATCAAGTGAGACACCATCTGACAAAGTATCAGATGTCAAGTCCACACTACCACCTTCAGATTCACATTCACTACTATATTCACTCTCATAATTTTCATCATCAACATTCATCCTACATGAAACACTCATGCTGCAAGGATCTCTCATTGCATGATTCATAGGAAAATTGTTCTTCACATACAAGTCATTTACATCATAAGCAAAAGATTCAAGCTAAGCCCACTTTGCACCGCTTTTCAAAACTCATTTTGTACTGGCTCAAAAGCAACGACAACAGACCTTTCTATTGCATCTTGAGACTTTGGCAACCTCCAGTAACGCATCAGTAGTGAAAACTTCAAAGCCAACCAACTCTGGCGCCAATCATTAAGAAGCATATGCATAAAGACGAAAGCATCACCAAAAAGGCCCTGAGACGCAAAGTTCACTTTTGCCGCACATGTACAATGCAAAGTTGCAACATCTCTTCTTCTACCCGTGCAATCCAAGATTTTATGCATTCCTTATCTGTACCATAAAAGTATCGAGAATGCATGGCTGGCACCTCAAGCTCCACATAATGCTTCAGCAACGCAACCTTCATCAATTGTCAGTTGTACTGCACATGTATGGGAAGACTATCATAAAATTGCATAGCATCTTCACACAAGCTCTGATACATAAAATCAGCCCTTTCCTCATCATCATACATGCCAAGCTCCAAAAGTAAATCATCAGCCAAAGCCACCCATGCTTCTACATCTTCGTCTTTCCTTCCACAAAAGCAATATACATGATAGACCTCACTTGTATCCATTTGAAATCTTGATCAACCTTTGTGCTTTTGAATATGTAACCACCTCCCAAATCTCTGTCTGAAGGTACTCAAACTAGCTCCTCGGTGGCGGCACCAAAAACATGACAGAAGAAAGCCGGAGCGGGGCACCTCTATAGCAATGCTTCTCTGCCAGTTTGAACTTCCAACAAATACGACCAAAACACTACTTATCTCAACTTACAAGCACACACCGACTAGGATAAAAAAACAATCTCACAGCATGAAACTACAACACTCGCCAGGTTGAGAGGAAAACAAACCAAGTGCATACTAAGATCCTTCCTCTTTGATCTTACCGTGTCCTGCAAAATCACATTTGCAAAGCTTCTTACATGCAACTCAGCTGTCAGCACGCATTGAGATGCTGCTCTTTCAACCGCTTAAGATCAGCGTCCTCCAAAATTGAGCTTGGGATCTCCTCTGTGATCAGAGCCCCGAGTAGTCGACAATCCATGTGAAAAGCATGTAAAATTATATTTTAGGGGTAGCGGAGAACAAACGGGGTCAGGCGCTGCTGCAGCTGCAAGACCTCGACAGCGCCATAGCCTGGGGGGCAGGCGGGCGATGGCCATGGCCTTGCAACGTGGATAAAGGCTCTCTCTCTGTCTCTCTCTCTCTCTCTCTCTCTCTCTCTCGTGCAGCAGGTTTTGTGCCAGGGACGTGCAGCTTGACGTGGTATCGTTCAGAACGCGGGCCAGGCCGCTGGTCCTAACTGGAACTTGGCCAGGCTGGTCGACCTAACGGTCAGCTCTTATAAATCTCGGGCGCTCCTTCCTAATTAAAGCAGAGTACTACAGTCATCTGACGTTGTATAACTACAACTCCTCTGCCATACTCCTCCTCTGCAGAAACAACCATGGCTGGACGGTCCATGAGTGGGCTCATTCACGTTGCTGTTCCTGTTGCAGCTAGCTCAGTCCATTAATAGGAGTCCAGTAGCTGCGGCTAATAACAAAATATGTGTGTTTACTCATTCTTAGAAAGATACGTATTGCGTGCGTACATTCTTGCTTATAATTTATGCATGTACTTCATGGCGCACAATACATAGATGGTTACATTCTGTATAGTATAACATTAATGAGAGCGGCCTGATAATTATAAGACGTGCTGTGATTAGTCTTGACTGTGGCCCTGATTAATAGAATATGTTATTGATGATCTGGTTGCAGGGCTGCGACTATGAGATATGGCCGGTGAAATTAACTGCAGTTGTGCCGTTTTCTAGCAAGATGCAACCGTGGATAGGAACTTGCCACTACCTGGCTTATACCAAGAAAGAAAGTTCACAAATCTGGATGACCCCAACGGCAACGACTTTGAGCAGGGTGCCCTTGACGAGTTCGTCAGGACAGAACAAGAGGATTGCCTCACGCAGTTGTGTACGGCGCAGCTGGTGCTCACCCCCGCCGGAGATTCTCCCGACTGGCTGCCCGAATACGTCAACATCAACGCCTTCGACTTGGGGAGCGACTGGAGCCGCGAGACACTGGTGGATGACACCTTCCGACCAGCTCGGTCTAGAAACTGCAACCAATCCTGCGCTTTAAGTTTTTAAAACGTATCATTTCTCTTTTCCATAAAACAGCACCCGTTTCTCCATCGGTAGCGCCTTATCAGCATGCGTGCACACTCTTCTCAGCAGGGGCCACAACCTCCTTTGCCTCAAGAGATATGGGCCGCCCTTTGCCACAAGAGATATGGGCCGCCCTTTGCCCCAGTCACAGCTTTCACCGACTTCATCACCATCATAGTAGGTAGTGAGAAAGAATCCCGCGGTCGCCAAATGTAGAGGGCAAGACCCACCCTCTACGGCTCTATGTTCTTATCACAGAGAGGAAGAAGAAGTATAGAGAGATGGAGAGATAGAGAGGTGTGACCTTTACAGGAGAAGAAGTAGGAGATAACCATACATCCCAATCCATACTTGCTTTATTTATCCAATGATTGGGGGCTTATTATAAGTGATAAGAGTACCCTCTTATATAAGGAACTTCTCATACCCTTTCATATCCCCTTATGACCCTTCGTGCTTGCCCCTTGAGATCCCCTTTACCCTTAGACTAAGTTCCTATCCCTTGTATTTATGGTGTATGGCCCACACCATAACACTTGGCACGCACGGAGGACGTGAACCCATCAAGTGACCCTTGATTAGAAGTCAAGTGCCTTGGTTATGTGCAAGTGCTCTATTACAATTTGTTTTACAAATCTTTTTAGGCATAGCCGAGGCAGAGGACCTCAAGTGCAAGAAGTATGAAACAATTGATGCATTTCCAGCAACATGAACAGAAAAGGAAATCACGTCTTTCCGCAGCACACTGAAAACTGCAACATAGCATGGTCCTCTTTGCTGCATAATCGCAAAAACTTTTGGCCGTCCCTTCATGAATTTGATGCAGGGTCATAGACGCTCCATTCGCTCTTCGTCGATATGTCCCTATGCCGCATCAACCTTGATCTCTTGGACATAACCACCCTTGGTTCAATTAAAAGAGGAACATGGAAGTTGAGACTTCTAGCACAATGAAGAGTAAGTGCAAGAATTTCCCTGCCGCTGCATTGTTGCTCGCAGTTGGAGTACTTCCACAATCTCAAAATCGCATCTCCGCAATTTATTTCTTCCACAACACTTTGCTCTCATGTTGTATATCATTCATCCTCGCTCGCATGAGCATCCCATTGCTTTCTTAATTCCACATAGCAATACTTTGCGAGAAATATTTCCTGAATCCATTCAATTTCGCACATTAACTACCGCACCCCTTGACCGCAACAGTGTGCCCGACAATCTAAACACGACAAGGCAGCACTCCACTTCTCTGCTGCTTGGAAAAAAACTATGGATAGCACATTGCCATGCCATAGTCAGCAACCCGAGCACATAGCATCGCCATTCAGCAATAGCACCACACTACCCCGCACCAGCACTTTGACTATGCCTGCATTCGGGCAGAGAAGAACTAGCACCCTAGCACCATTTCCTCAACTCTGTAACCGGCCTGGATTGTTGATGGTGCTGACTTCACTAGCATGTAACCGCATGGAATCAATCTTTGTAGTTGGGCTACTCCAAACTTCCTTGTGTTCGGGATTCAAGCTTTCTTTGCATGCATTGCCACCAGGTCGATACTCTGATACAACAGCCTTGTCCGGGCTTAACGCGTCTGCAAAACATATCGTCGAGAGCCCAAAGACCACACCCAAAATTAGCTGCTACAGAGTGTGCATGTATTTCCCCTTTCTTTCCCAATTAACCATCTCCTTTCTGTTCAACAGCCACAGCCGCCTGGAGCTATTCTGATTATTGACCAAAGCTTCCCTCCTGGTAGCACCGCCCAATGGTTCAATTGCACAGCACCGCATCTTGCTGCTCCCTTTTTGCACTCCCTTTCTTCCATAAGCAACACCCATTTCTTCATCAGTAGCGCCCTTATCAACATGCTCTCTTCTAAGCAGGGGCCACAACCGCCTTTGCCTCCATGATAGGTATGGTAAGCCACAACAGATCTAGGCCGCCCTTTACCCCAGTCACAGCTTTCACCGACTTCAGCACACTCATCGTAGGTAGTGAGAAAGAATTCCGTGGTCGCCAAATGTAGAGGGAAAGACCCACCCTCTACGGATCTATGTTCTTACACAAAGAGGAAGAAGAAGTGGAGGGAGATGGAGAGAGAGAGATAGCGAGGTGTGAGCCGCTATAGGAGAAGAAGTAGGAGATAACCATACATCCCAATCCATACTCGCTTTAGCCAATGATTGCGGATTGATTACAAGTGATAAGAATACCCTCTTATATAGGAAACTTCCCATACCCTTTCATATCCCGTTATGACCCTTCATGCTTGCCCCTTGAGATCCCCTTTACGCTTAGACTAAGGTTCCTATCCCTTGTATTTATTGTGTATGGCCCATGCCATAACAAGGCCTCAGGTTTGTGTGATCACATAGTCATGTGTCGAAAGACAGAGTCTCATTACATGCAGAAGCTATGGGTTTTGAATTTGACTAGCAAACCATGCCAAAGTGAAGTGTTTGGGGCTGATTAAGAATTTGGAAGTTGAAGTCTTTAATGTGAAGGTTATAGAGAACTATCATGTTATGCCAGCTGGCCTACGAGCTTTTCCTCTCATTTTGGGATGACCTTGGTTGAGAGCTATTGGTGTTGTGTAAGTTTGGGACAAGGGCACAATCTGTGTGTATGTTAGAAAGGGGGAAAAGAGGGTTTTTGATATAAATATCAAGCAACCTTTGGCACTAGAAGATGTGAGTGAGAATGATGAATCCAAAGTTACCAATGAAGACAGTTTTGAAGATTCAAAAAGTAGCTCTCCTTCCAGTTCCAATGATGAGGGTGAAGTATAATTCTTGTTGTTGGGTGAGGAAAAGAGGGGAGTGGGTGAAATGTTTCAAGTGTCAGGGAATATAACTGCTTCAAGCCGTTTAGAGCAACTTGAAGAGTTGATGCAACGTAAGTAGGAATTGCCAGTGAAGAAAGAGTTAATTCAAAATATACTGAGTATTGATTGGACACAAGGATAAAGAAGGGAGTACTTAACAATGTTGGATAGGTTTCCATATCTTTTCATCACTTCATATCAAGAAACAAGGGTTTTTTTTGGGGATCCTATGAAGATCGAGCTAGTTGAAGGGGCAAAGCCAATACGACAGAAATTAAGAAGGATGGGTAAGGAGAAAATGAATGCTTTAAAGGAAGAAGTGAATAAACTTTTGGATGTAGGGTTCATTGTGCCATTGGACAATGGTAAATGGGTGAGTCTTGTAGTTGTCACTCCAAAGAAATATGGGCGTTGGAGAGTTTGCGTTGATTACAAGCCATTAAATGCAGTGACTAAGAAAGGTCCTTACCCTTTGCCTTTCATTGATCTACTTTTAGATGTAGTGGCTGGCTTTGAAAGATATAGTGTTTGTGATGGTTATTCAGGATATTTTCAGCTTATCATTGCTCCTGAAAACAAAAAAAAGACTACTTTTATCACACCATGGGGTTGTTTTTGCTTTTTCTACCTTCCCTTTGGGTTGATAAATGGGCCTGGAGCTTCTGAAAGAAAAGTGCATTGGGTCCTTACCCCGTTCCTTGGAAAGTTTGTCAAAGGATTCATAGATTATTTTTGTGTATACAATTCAAGAAAAGAGCATGTTTAAAAGCTTGAAATGACTTTTGCAAGGTATGATGAATGCGGAGGTCAATTCATGAACCCTAAAAAATTTCATTTGGCACAGCCAAGAGTGAAGCTTCTTGGACATGTGATTTTAGAAAATGGGATTGAAGCAGATCCAGAGAAAGTGGAGGCTTTGTTGTTGCTATCATCTCCAAAAGATACCAGACAGTTGGCCACTTTCATATAGAAGGTTAAATATCTGTCTCGTTTCATAGCTTTGGCATCGCAACTATTGTATCCATTGCAGTAAGCAGTTAAGAATGATCCCTTGGAGTGGTCTCATGACTCTGATGATGTTTTTGCCCGTGTCAAACAAGTTTTGAGTACACTACCCATTATGCAAGCTCTTAACTGGGAAAAGGAGTTTTATGCTAACCCATGAGTGGGAGATGATGCCATTGGGGCTATGTTGTTGCAAAAAAGGAAGGAATCTCAATATATGAAGCCTGTTCATTATGTTAGCAGAATGAAAACTCCTCATGAAAGAGATTTCTCTGAAATTGAATTGGTGATGACCAGTATGGTCTATGCTTGCAGACGATTGAAGCATTACTTGTTGCAAAATTCGTTCACTTTTCTTACCAGTTACTCATTGCTTCCTTAGCTGTACAATAATTCAAATGTATCAAAAACAGTGATGAAATGAGTTATTGAACTTTAGGAGTTTCAGTTCACCTTTCTAGTCGAAGAGAGTACTCGGGCTACCCTGGCAGATTTACTCACTTATAAAGATACTCCTCTTTTGGTTAAGGAAGAGGTGGTGAGAAAGAAGAAAGTCAAGACTCTTGCCATATCTAATGCTTCATTGTTATATTTTGATGGCTCTTATCGAAGAAGTCATGATGCTGCTTCGGGAGGAATTGTCATTTATGATGCACAAGGAGAACTTGTAAGAAAAAAAGGGCTGAAACTTGATGTAGAAAGTAACAATGAAGCAGAGTACATTGCTCTTGAAGGTGGTTTGCACATCTGTTTACAGTTATGGATTAGACGCTTACAGATCAAAGGAGATGCCTTGTTGGATGTGAAGCAAGTATTGGGAGTATGGAAGAATAAGAATCCTAAACTGAAGAATTTATGTTTCGCGGTGAATTCGTTGCTCAAAAATTTTGAAGCATGGAGTTTGCAGCATATTGAGAGGTCTCAAAATGAAGAAGCTCATGATGCTACCCAAGAAATGATCACCTTATAGTGGCACTACAAGAAAATCCTGTGCAAACCTGTGTTTTTTGAACTCCTTGCCTATCTTTGGTAGTGGATGATCACATAAACTATCTTTGTTCCTGACATGATCAACACATACAATCAAGAATTGAACCGCTTTCTTACCATCTCCGCTTCGAACCCTGGCATAGGCTGAGCCATCATCCATCACCTTGATTTCCATCCACATAGCCGTAATGTAGGGTTGTCCTAAAATCAATGGATAGGAGGAATGCTCCTGTATAAAGAAACTTTTCTCATCACAGACATCCCCTACAATTACCTTAACATTTGCACATGCACTATAGAGGTCGCATGGAAGCATGTTGGCAGCTTGAATCCGCCAACCGTGGTCTACATCAATAGGAAATTTTCCCTTTTTGTGCAGGCTTATTGCCATCAGATTTATCACCAATCCATGATCTATTAGTGCTCAGACTGATTCTTCAATGTCCCCAAGATTAACAACGGTTTCAGTTGTTGCCCTTGCCTAATGAGTTTTTGAAAAGTGACTCCTGGATATAATTTCATTATCTTCCCCATCATTATAATGAACATGTCTTACCTTAGGTACAATTGGGTTTGAAACCACCACATACCTCGACTCTTCTTCTTCAAGATCTGCCAAATATTCTTCATAATCATCCATAATTGCTTCAATGTGCCAAACCATCTAGCTCTTAGCTGATTCTGGCTCTTGTTCACTTGGTATCTGTCGTTTCCTCTTGATAATATCAATGATCTCCTCAGTTGGGAGGTAAGCTTCTCTTTGAGCTTGTCAAAAGAAGTTTTCTTTTCAGCAATCCATGAGTATTTAACGTTATTCTTTGTTAAGTCATGCA
The DNA here is from genome assembly GCF_014529385.1 of Adiantum capillus-veneris. Classification (NCBI taxonomy): domain Eukaryota; kingdom Viridiplantae; phylum Streptophyta; class Polypodiopsida; order Polypodiales; family Pteridaceae; genus Adiantum; species Adiantum capillus-veneris. The sequence goes on from NC_140933.1 coordinate 72,088,472, forward strand.
ATGGTCCTGCTATTTGAGAGAATTTGTCTATGAAGCGTCTATAGTATGCACACATACCAATAAATCTTCTAAGCTCATGTAGATTCCTTAGATTAGGCCATGCTTCTATTACCTCCAACTTTGATGGATCCATATGGATACAATATTGAGAGATAATATGACCTAAGTATTGAATCTCTTGAAGGAAACATTACTCTTCTTTTGATTGATAAAAAGCTTGTTCTCCCTCAAAGCTTGAAAAATCACGTGGAGATGTTTCGTGTGCTCCTCCAAGGACTTGTATTAGATGATGATATCATTAATAAGTGAATTTGTGGTAGAGTCTAAAGTTTTCTCCATTAAACAATTGAATGTGGTCGGTGCATTAGTCAAGCCAAAAGGCATGACTAGATATTCATAAAGACCAAATGTTGTACGAAACGTGGTCTTTACAATATCTTCATTCACTATCCTTATTTGATGATATCCACTTTTAAGGTCAATCCTACTGAAGTAGGTCAAACCTTGTAGCTTATCAAACAAATCTTCAACCCACGGTACGGGAAATCTATTTTTGATAGTGATATAGATTAGCCCTCGATAGTCCACACACATGCGGTATGTATCATCTTTATTTTTCACAAAAAGGACTGGAGAACAAAAGGGAGAGGAGCTAGGACTCACCATCCCTTTGTCTACCAACTCTTGTACTTGCCTCATGATATCCTCTTGTTGAGCTTGGGAAACTCGATAAGGAGGCTTGTTAGGTGATGAGCTTTCTGGTAGGACCTCAATTCGATGGTCATCATCCCCTCATTTTGGAGGTAAGTCCAAAGGGATATCATCGATAAAAACAACTTGTAATCCATTTAGAAAATTCGACAAGTCTAACTCTTCTTGATTCCTACCATATTCATTTGATAAAACATTAGGAATTTTTATAGATTGTCTGACAAAAATCATGTACGTAGAAATTGAGCTTTTCATTGATTTATCAAAAGCAGGACCAGGCTCATTAGCATCTATGTACATGTTCTTTTCCCTATACTTGAAGTACAACCTTCTTTCAAGGAACTTTACATTAACAGCCATACGGTCAAACCATGGTGCCCCTAAGATGACATCTTCATGCTTGAGAGGAGAGATGAAGAAGTATTATTTGTCAACATAGACTTGGACATGAAGCCTCAATTTCCCAATCAAGAGTAACTATAGCTTCTTGCCCGTTGAACACTACATTGGCTACAACAATATTTCCCATCTCATGAGCTCGAATGCCTAATTTGGTGGCCAACTCCGTGGATATGAAATTGTGAGTAGAGCCAGGGTCAAACAAGATGAAGGCATCATGATCTCTTACCTTTCCCCAAGCATAGGAGAGAGGTGATCCTTTGCAATGAGCATCCTTTTTTGGAGCTTCGATCGTTGAAGCTCTAGGAGTCTCATTGCAAGCATTTATTTTGGGGCAAGAGCGGTAGCCATGTCTTTGCTCCCCACACTTGAAGCATTTGTGGTCCTTATGAAAAGCTTCTAGCTCTTCAAGAGAGAGTTTATTTTTACCTTTGTAAAAATCCCTTCTCCTTGGACAGATTGTTGTTGTTGGAATTGCCTTGAGAAGAATTTTGGGCATTGTTTTTTGCCTTTGCATCATTTTTGTCTTTTCTTTCCATGGGCTTGGAATTCGTTTTAGCCCCTTATTGGAAATTGATACGCGAAGCAACCATAGTGTGGTGGATTACTTCGGTGATTGAACCAGGCCATTGAGAACTAATATATAAGGTCATTTCTTCAGGTAATCCCATCCAAAATTGTTTCTTTTTCTCAATGAAGTCTATTTTTCAAATATAGTAGCCTTGAGATGTAAATCCCAAAACTTGTCCACAAATTTGTGGATAGACTCGTTGGAGAGAAGCTTCAAACTCCGCCATTCGGTAAGCACTTTGTCCTTTGCATTGCTTACAAGGAATTGCTTCATGGTGTGAAGCCCTCGTCTCTCAACGCCGCATCAAATTGCTGGGATGAACAGCAATACTTTGTCGGTGGAACCAAAGGTGCTATCATAGGTAAGAAAATAGATACTCTTTCCTCCCTCTTTGAATTTCTTGAGATTTTGGGACCTTCTCCACGCAGGGTAGGATTTTCCATGTCCTCTCCTTTTGTATTCTCTAGGAGAATATTTGTTATTTTCATCGGAAGAGGAGGAAGGTGAAGAAGAAGAAGAGGAAGAATAAGAGGGTGACCTCTTTCTTGCCTTTTTCTTCCTTTGTTTCATCTCTTCCCTTTTGAAGTGATGAGGAGAAGGACTATGGGTTGACCATTTTTTCTTGGGAGGAGTTGGAACTCGTCTAGGCCGTCGTCTTCATGGAACCACATCTTCAAAGGAACTTAGGGATTCGTTTCTTTCTCGTTGTTTGGATTCCTCCTCTCTTATGGGAGAGATCCTTCTTTTGGGAGTCTCTTCAAGAGGCCTCCTAAGCTCTCTGTCCTCTCGGAGAGGAAGGCAAATCCCATAAGCACGAAGTTGTTGAGTAACTTCGGCCTCCAAAGCAAGGTTGCCCACAGCATGTTTCAACCTAGTAACAAGATAATTTACAAACATGGGGGCATCATCATTAGCACCTTCATGTCCAAAATCAAAGTTATCAATGTTCATTATACTCTCTAGGTTATTGTTAGCCATGCTAATTAAACTTATTTATAGATTACTTTGAGCTTTGGTACCATAAAAAACCTTAGTAGCTACTCTTCTTTATCTTTGAAAATTAGTTCTCAAGCAGCCGTACCCGTGGTTAAGAGTCTGTTGATTCACTACAACAAAAAAAAGTGTTATTGACGTAGATATCGACGCGGCCCGTTGCTATGCACGTCGCTATCCGCGTCGCTGTGAAACCAGTTGCTATTAGCAACGCACATAGCAACGCACATAGCAACGTGCATAGCGATGCACATAGGAGAAATTTTTTTTCTTGTACAGAGGACAGGTAGCCTGGCCTGTGCCGAGTTAAAAGATGGACATAGCCACAGCCATACTTCCTTCCCTCTACCCAAGAAAGCGAGCAGCACCAAAATATCAACCATGCTCCCTCGCACAGAAATTTCAACAGAGTTCCCTTTGTTTTTACATAAACTTTTCAAAAAAAACCATATCATGTATACGCCTCCTACATGCTATCCATGTAGGATCTCACATGAGATTTAAAGACAATGAAAGACAATCGTACCAACTGAAAAGCATAGCCATAAGTTAAAAGCATAACCATAGCGAACCATAACCATAACTTAAAAGCATAACCATAACGAACCATAACCATAACTTAAAAGCATAACCATAACTTAAAACCATAACCGGCTATAACCACTTTGATCAAAACCATAATGCAAATAACCATAACCATAAACAAAATTAACAATAACCATAAGCATAACCAGAAACTGAAACAATAACTGTCTATACAATGACAATGACAATAATCATAACCATAAGGGAAACAACAACTGTCTGAACACTAACTGTTTGTAAAAAAAAGAGACACAAAAGCGTGTCTGTGTCTCACAAAGCATATAGATGAAATCTGGTCCACTAATGACTAGGAGTCGCAACCTGCACATATGACAACTCACAAAATTATTATTGATATTACTTCACATATACTGACTTAATTAAATCAACTCACACATATTAACGTCTCACCTCAAGCGATCAGCGAGACTGTAAGGCCTCCCAGTCTACAGGCTCTCCTGAAGCTTCAAGATCATTCAGTACTTCATAGATACCTCTGCGATATCCATCTGACTCCTCCTCGCATGATGGAGCTCGATGCATCGCAAGATTCTGTGTTTATACAAAAATCAAAGTAATAAAAATACATGATTCATCGCGTTTTAAAAAACGTCATAGTTAAGATTGGATTAGAAACTCACAAACTCATAGCGAAAGGTGTCGAAGCCTCCGCTGCCAAGATGAGATGTCCCCCTTGTCATCTGTCGTACCTGCGCGGCCTCACGCTGCTGTCTAAACTGCGTGACCGCTATCCGCTCTTCCTCCCTGATCTGCAGCCATGTCTCGTGTGGGATGCCCGAAGGCTTTGGCGAGCCAGTCCTGAAAGCCTTCCGAGATGCATATCGTCGATGTTTGATGGTGTCCTTTGCAACACCCTTGATCCACCGTGCCGAAACAACGGAAGAACCTGGAGAAGGCTGGTACTCTCTCAGGATGGTCTCCACTATGTAAGTGACTTTTTCCTTTTCTTGCTGATCCCAAGACGTCAGAATGCTAGTCGAAAACTGCAGCTCCACGAGCTGGCGAATCCGCTGTCGCATCTCAGTCCCGACTCTATCCATGTCAACAGAACCATCTCCCCGTACAGTATAGAGCTTGGAGGCACTAGGATTGTGTGCCCCCCAAGGTGTCCGAGGTGTGCCAAGAGGTGTGGTGAGAGGTGTGTCTGGGTAAGACGGGGGTCGTGAGCGAGGAGGGGTCGAAGCATCTGTGGACCCTCCTCCACAACAACCACCACCTCCACCTGACGATCGTCGAGATCGGCGAGTGCGCCTATGCTATGGAGATGAGGATGTACCCGCCTCTGCCCCACCCCTAGGTGTCAAATCGGCCGTGATGGGAGAAGAAGGCGTTGTACCCATAGGCGTCCTGAACCCCGTAGGAGTCCCCCCCCTAGGCGTCGGACCCTCGGGTGTGAATCCCGGAGGCGTAGTACCCGTGCCTCTAGCTAACCAATAATGAGAAGCCTCTGCCATCTGAGCAGGCGTCATCCGTGTAATGAAGCCCATGAATGCATCTGCACTCATGGAAGCGGGATCTGGAATCTCGTCTGCCTTACTAAAGTCCTGCACAAAGAAAGTAAAATAAAGCATCAGAACACAGTTGTTTAAATTAACTTTAAGCTTAATTTTAAATCAAAGTCTTCACACAAACACTTACAGGCCTAGGCCTCGACGAGTGAGGCATCATCGATAAGATCTTGCATCATATCATCATCTATCTCTAATTGCAAACATAACTCTGCCGCAACTCGTTCTGGCAGATTGTCTTCATCCATTGCATCTTCATCTACAAGTGTCAATTATGGCTCGTCTGCGTCATCCCTCGTATATCTGTCAACTTCCTCTGCCATACCTTCGTCCATCTCATCTAATGTCACAGTAGTATGGACGTCGTCTGACTGACTTTCCTCTAGGAGATCTTGCCCTTCAAATACTTGTTTATTTCTTGGAGCAACTTGAAACACAAACCACCATTGTCGCTCTCGACGGTCCGGTACAAAGACCACTTGCTCGCAATGTTCGGGGAGAGTAAATGTGTCGCTCGCATCTGTCCAAGTCTTTGTAGAATCTATTTGCACAAGTTTGTTTCCATCTCTGCGTACCGTTGCATTGCGACCAGAAGTAATCACCTTGAACCACTTCACATCCAACAAAAACATCTCAAACTGCCTGAAGCTTACTTTCAGGATATCTGACACCAGACCACAGCAATCCAGGTTGCTAGTGCTCTCATTCATGTCTCTAGCACTGGCCCTGCTCTTTTGCATGAAACTAACCATTATCCCACTATCAAACATGTTTCTTCTGCTGTCAATTTGTTGTGTTCTAAAATGCTTTCCATGTGACCACAGTGTCATGTATGTATGATACTTCCAGTCACATCCAATAGCCAGCTCATTCTCTTCTAAAGATATGGGTTCTCCGATCTGTTTAGCTGCTCTCACTGTCTTGTCCAACCATGCCATTGTAGGGAATTCAAGTAGAGGAGAAAGATAGTCTGGCAAGGGTAAGCCTCTAGTCGTTCGACTTTGCCTGAAATCCTGTCGCTCTAGATTGCGTCTCTCTTTATCTTCTTCGTACCTTTCAAGCCATTTTTGCATCGGCGCTGAATTTAGTATACAAAGCTTCATGATCTTTTCTCGCATGGCCAGGTTCATTTTCTTCGGCACCCCTTGCCCTTGCGGCTCCTCTCCCACCAGTCTTGCATCCTCCTCATCGCTCCATAGTCGAGGCATTTCTGGGTCAGAAACGGATAGAAATTCAGTCGTCAATACAAGAGACTCTTGCACCAGGCATCCTTCTGCCATGCTCCTCTCTGGACGCGCTTTTTGGCGAACAAAACCCTTAAGTGTTTTCATGAACCGCTCTAGAAAGAACATCCAACGGCTTTGGACTGTACCTGCCATTGCAACCTCATCTACTACATGGACGAGCAAGTGCATTTGGATAGTTAGGCAGCTCGTGGGTAGATACTTCTCAATCATGAAAACTGCCTCAATGGAGTTAGCCCTTGCGACTGCAATAGATTCCTCCCATATCTCCTTGGAAGAGATCCACCGCACTAGCTCTGAAATCTTGTATATGCAGGTCCGCACTTCCTCCGTTAAACACCCCTTGATCGCAATTGGAAGAATGAATTGAAAGAACTTAT